>NC_140992.1:257165539-257180539 GCF_052327205.1 Somniosus microcephalus
AGGTATTCTGTAGCATCATAAACAAAAGACTTATAAACTTCCTTGAAGAGCACAATGTCTTGAGTAAAAGCCAAATTGGATTCCTGCCAAACTATAGAACATCCGATCATATCTTCACCCTACAGACCCTAATTGACAAACACGTTCACCATAACAAAAGCAAAATCTACGCATGCTTTGTAGATTTCCAGAAGGCTTTCGACTCCATCTGGCATGACGGTTTATTCCTGAAACTTATCGAAAGCGGGGTAGGAGGTAAAACATATGATGTAATTAAATCAATGTATACAAACAATAAATGTGCAGTTAAAATTGGAGACAAACAAACAAAATACTTCCCACAGGGGCGGGGGGGTGACGCAGGGCTCGCCAATCTCACCGACACTCTTTAATATTTACATTAATGGATTGGCAAAACTACTTGAACAATCTACAGCACCCGGCCTCACCCTATATGAATCCAAGGTTAAATTCCTCCTCTATGCCGACGACCTGGTTCTGCTGTCACCAACTAAGGAGGGTCTACAGCAGAACCTGGACCTGCTGGAGTCGTACTGCCAGACTTGGGCCCTGACAATAAATCCCCAAAAAACCAAAGTCCTTGTGTTCCAGCAAAGATCCAAACAACATGGACCCACAATAAATTTCACAGTAGGAACAACCAAAATTGAACAAACCACTCACTACACATACTTGGGCTTAAAAATCAGTTCTACGGGAAACTTCAAACTGGCTGTGAATGAACTGAAAGAGAAAGCAAGAAGGGCTTTCTATGCCATCAAAAAATCAATCCAAATAGAAATCCCAATTAGCATTTGGCTCAAAATTTTCAAATCAGTAATTGAACCAATTGCACTCTATGGCAGTGAGGTCTGGGGACCACTAACACAACAAGATTTTGCAAAATGGGACAAACACCCAATTGAGATCCTACATGCGGAATTCTGTAAAAGTATCCTCCGGACTCAAAGGAAAACAGTAAACAACGCATGCAGGGCGGAACTAGGCCAATACCCATTAATAATCACTATCCAAAAAAGAGCCACCAAATTTTGGAATCACCTACAAATGAGCAACCCCCAATGCTATCACTACGACGCCCTGAAATGCCAAGAGCTGACCATAAAGAAGAATACCCTCAGTCAACTAGTCCTGGGACTCAATAAAGTAACTAATAACAATACTAACAATAACCAGCCCCAGGACAGTGACAGGGTAACACAAAGAATTCGACCCAACACAATCGTCGCTAAGCAAAAGGAAAAATATCTGTCATATTGGGCAGAAACAACAAAAACCCAAAGCAAACTCAATTGCTACTTGGCCCTAAACAGACAATACAACATAGCTGATTACCTGACCATGGTAAAGGATAACAAACTGAGAAGAACCTTGACAAGGTACAGACTTAGCGAACATAGCCTAGCAATCGAAAAAGGCAGACACAGGCAGACCAGGCTGCCAAGAGAAGACAGGATATGCTCTCACTGCAGTCAGGGAGTAGTTGAGACAGAGATGCACTTCCTCACAGCCTGTGGAAAATATCAGGGCATCAGAGAGAATTTCTATCAAAAATTCTCACAAATATGCCCTGAATTCAGAAATCTGACTGACAACCAAAAACTCCCATTCCTACTGGGGGAGGAGAGAAGCTGTGTAACACTGGCGGCACACTATGTTACAGCTTGCCATGAACAGAGGGACAACCAGTAAACTAAGACAAGAGTATATATAAACAAGGCGAAAATATATTTATAAACTCAGGGATATATCTGTTTATACACTGTATGAATGGAACCGCGTTTATGTGTTCAACCATAAATGTATTTTGATGCTTTGGCAACATAAGATGTACCTTATCATGCCAATAAAGCGATTTGTATTGTATTGTATTGTATTGTGTGTGAGGGAGGGGGGGAGTGTGTGTGAGGGAGGGGGGTGGGGGGGAGTGTGTGAGGGAGGGGGGGAGTGTGTGTGTGAGGGGGGGAGTGTGTGTGTGAGGGAGGGGGGGAGTGTGTGTGTGAGGGAGGGGGGGAGTGTGTGTGTGAGGGAGGGGGGAGTGTGTGTGTGTGAGGGAGGGGGGGAGTGTATGTGTGAGGGAGGGGGGAGTGTGTGTGTGAGGGAGGGGGGAGTGTGTGTGAGGGAGGGGGGAGTGTGTGTGTGAGGGAGAGGGGGAGTGTATGTGTGAGGGAGGGGGGTAGTGTGTGTGTGAGGGAGGGGGAGTGTGTGTGGGGGGGGAGTGTGTGTGAGGGGGGGAGTGTGTGAGAAGGAGGGGGTGAGTGTGTGTGTGAGGGAGGGAGGGGGTGTGTGAGGGAGGGGGTGGTGTGTGTGTGAGGGAGGGGGGGAGTGTGTGTGTGAGGGAGGGGGGGAGTGTGTGTGTGAGGGAGGGGTGGGGAGTGTGTGTGTGAGGGAGGGGGGTGGGGAGTGTTATAGGCGTGTTTAGTTTTTTAAAATGTTCAAAAAAATTGACTAAATAACCTCATTAGCCTCTCTTCCCCCCCAGTCGCTCTCTCTCTTCCCCCCCAGTCGCTCTCTCTCTTCCCCCCAGTCGTTCTCTCTCTTCCCCCCCAGTCGCTCTCTCTTCCCCCCCTCCAGTCGCTCTCTCTCTACCCCCCCAGTCGCTCTCTCTCTTCCCCCCCAGTCGCTCTCTCTCTTCCCCCCCATCGCTCTCTCTCTTCCCCCCCAGTCGCTCTCTGTCTTCCCCCCCAGTCGCTCTCTCTCTTCCCCCCCAGTCGCTCTCTCTCTTCCCCCCATCGCTCTCTCTCTTCCCCCCCAGTCGCTCTCTCTCTTCCCCCCCAGTCGCTCTCTCTCTTCCCCCCCAGTCACGCTCTCTCTTCCCCCCAGTTGCTCTCTCTCTTCCCCCCCAGTCGCTCTCTCTCTTCCCCCCCGTCGCTCTCTCTCTTCCCCCGTCGCTCTCTCTCTCTTCCCCCGTCGCTCTCTCTCTTCCCCCGTCGCTCTCTCTCTTCCCCCCCGTCGCTCTCTCTCTTCCCCCCCAGTCGCTCTCTCTCTTCCCCCCCAGTCGCTCTCTCTCTTCCCCAGTCGCTCTCTCTCTTCCCCCCCAGTCGCTCTCTCTCTTCCCCCCCAGTCGCTCTCTCTCTTCCCCCCAGTCGCTCTCTCTCTTCCCCCCGTCGCTCTCTCTCTTCCCCCCCGTCGCTCTGTCTCTTCCCCCCCAGTCGCTCTCTCTCTTCCCCCCAGTCGCTCTCTCTCTTTCCCCCCCAGTCGCTCTCTCTCGTCCCCCCCCAGTCGCTCTCTCTCTTTCCCCCCCAGTCGCTCTCTCTCTTCCCCCCCAGTCGCTCTCTCTCTTTCCCCCCCCGTCGCTCTCTCTCTTTTCCCCCCCAGTCGCTCTCTCTCTCTCTTCCCCCCCAGTCACTCTCTCTCTCTCTTCCGCCCCCCCCACCCCCCCCAGTCGCTCTCTCTCTCTCTTCCGCCCCCCACCCCCCCAGTCACTCTCTCTCTCTCTTCCACCCCCCCCACCCCCCCAGTCGCTCTCTCTCTCTCTGCCGCCCCCCCACCCCCCCCAGTCGCTCTCTCTCTCTCTTCCAACAACAACATGCCCTCGAAAAAGCCTCGGCACTGCCGGGCACCCCCAGCTAGTTATTTCATAAGTCATTTCCACATGAATGACAAGATTCATGTCATTCTTCCCGCCTGAAGGATTGGTAGTCCGGCGACTTCCTTCTATCGGATTAATCGGGCTACGAATAGCCGCAGTCGTTTGGATCTCCGTTTGTGGCTGGAAGGCACATCTCCTCGGACCGTGTTTCAGTCCCTGGGTCGCTTGGTTCGTACTGGCAGGCTGGCAGAGTCCATGTTGCCTTGTTTGACCTGAGGGGGACGGGGGTGATCGTGACTCCGGGTGTGGGCCCCCACAGGCGCAGAGCTGGCTTCACGCTGCTCAGTAGCCAGTGATTGACCAGCGTCCTGGCTTCGGGTGGTCATCCCGCGGGGAGCACTCTGTTCCCCAGGTTGATCCGGTGGAATAGCTGGCAGATCCCTTGACATCCCGGGTAGGGCGTCATCCTCGGAGGAGCGCAGAGTATCGGCGTCATTAATACGGATCCCTCTATCGATTGAATCTGTGGGATCGGTTGGGCAGGGAGCCAGATCCCGAAGTGAAACTGTAGACTCCCGGCCATCAGGGTACTGCATGTACACGTATGTAGGATTGACATCCATTAGTTCCACTTCGTCGACGAGGGGATCACTCTTGGAGGATCGGACGAATCTTCGGAGCAGCACGGGGCCAGGAGCTGCCAACCATGATGGTAGGGACGTCCCATGAGTGGAGCGACGTTGGAACCTGAAGAATCGTTCGTGAGGAGTAACATTGGTGGATGTAGAAAGAAGAGACCTGATGGAATGCAACGCGTCAGGGAGCATAGTTTCCCACTCCTGGTCTGATAGGTTGTGTGACCTCAGTGCCAGATGAACAGTGTTCCAAATGATAGCTGATTCTCTCAACCTGTCCGTTTCCAATAGGATGATACGGTGTTGTTTTACTTGTGGTGATTCCCCGTTAGGAAAGATAACTTTTGAGTTCGCTTGACATGAAGGAGGGACCCCAACCAGAGTGGATGAAATTGGCCGTACCGCAAAGGGAAAAGACCTGATCGAGGCATTTGATCACTGTGGAAGTAAGCATATTGGGACAGGGGAAAGCAAAAGGAAAGCGTGAATATTCGTCCACCATAGTAAGCAAGTAGGTGTTTCGTGTTGAAGAAGGCAATGGCCCTTTAAAGTCAATGCTGAGTCGCTGCATAGGCTGTGTAGCGTGTATGAGCGAGCCATCCGACGGATGGAAGAATTGCGGTTTTAATTCCGCGCCAATTCTACAAGTGGAGCATGTTCTTCTCACATCTTCCGTAAAAAATGGGAGATTTTTAGATCGCACAAAGTGCAACATACGGGTAACGCCAGGATGGTATAAGTCAGTATGAAGATCCGCAAGAGTCGAAGTTGACATGGAAGAGCAGAATGCACGCGTGAGGGTATCTGGGGCCACATTCTCTTTGCCGGGTCGATAATGTATGGTGTAGCCAAAGGCGGCCAATTCCATTCTCCAGAGCTGTATCTTGTTATTCTTGACCTTAGTGCGTTTCCGGTTATCCAGCATAAAGGCCACAGAGCGCTGATCGGTTATAAGCGTGAAATGGCGACGAGCGAGAAATTGATTCCATTGAGGTACAGCTTCGATGATAGCCGTAGCCTCCTTCTTGACAGGAGGATAATGGAGCTCGCTACCCTGCAAAGTTCTGGACAGAAATGCAACGGGTCGACCACCTTGATTCAAGGTAGCTGAGATCGCCACCTCCGATGCATCACACTCGACCATGAAAGGGAGATTTTCATTGATGAAACGAAGTGTGGCTTTTTCCAGTTGTTGCTTGAGGAGGTCGAAAGCTGAAATAGCCGTTGCCTCCAACGGAAATGACTTTGCGTGAAGCAGGGGCTGGATCTTGTCGGAAAAGTGGGGTATCCACTTCGCATAATAGGCGAACATGCCGAGTGCCCGACGAAGAGAGCCGAGATTCATAGGGGGAGGGAGCTCCTGAAGCGGACGAATTCACTCCAGATCCGGTTTGATGACACCATTGCCCACCCAGTAGCCAAGGATGTTGACTGATGGTACTGATTTCACAGATTTGGGCTCACTTAAGGTTAAGTTGCGATGACAGAGAACGTCAAGAAATTTCTGGAGGTTGGCATCGTGCTCCTTTTAGCATGACCAGCAATGGTGATATTATCCAGATATGGAAAAGTGTCCGTTAAGTTCTTCTGTTTGACTAGGCTATCCATTGCCTGTTGAAAGACGGCCACCCCATTGGTGACCCCAAATGGAAGGCGACAAAACTGGTAAAGCCGACCGTTGGCCTCAAAGGCCGTATACTTCTTGTCAGAGTCCTTTAACGGTACTTGATGATATGCGCTCTTTAAGTCAAAAGTTGAAAATACCTTGAAGTTGACAAGGTTATTGACCATGTCATCGATGCGTGGTAGTGGGTAGGCATCCAGGTCGGTATACTAGTTAATAGTTTGCGAGTAATCGATGCAAAGACGTTTCTTGTGTTGCTTCAGAGGATTTTTAACAACGACAACTTGAGCCCGCCAGGAAGATGAACATGGCTCAATGATACCATCCGCTAGAGGGTGAGAGATTTCTGCCTCGATAAAGGATAGATCGTCTTGACTGAAACTTCGTGATTTAGTGACTATGGGCTTACATCGGGGGGAAAGATTGGCAAACAAGGAGGGCTTGTCGAGTGAAGCCGCCGAAAGCGCACAAAATGGTACTTTGGAAATAGTAAGCTCCGGCTTTGACCCTCCAAATTCGAAAGTGAGTCTTTTGTGTTGCTTCTGGAAATGCTGTCCCAGGAGCACATCACTGCTTAGGTTTTTGAGCACCCCAAGCCGGGTGGAAAAATAAGTGCGGCCATTGAGAATAAAGTCGACAAGACAAAAGCCGGAAGAGTTGGTGGTCAGTGTCGTCAGAGCCATTGCAATTTCCCTGTCCGAGGGGTAAATATGCAGTTTTAATTTACTGACAGCCTGCTCACTGATGAAGCTGTCAGAGCTACATGAGTCGATTAGTGCACTCAAAATGTGTCCATTTACTGAAACCTTCATGGCTGCATGGGACAGGCTTTGGGGAAAAACAGCTGTGATGGGAGGAGGGGCAGTTTTATACTTGACAGCTATAATATTAGTAGTGGCTCTTGGGGGAGGAGCAGTTTTATAGATGACAGCTGTAACATTAGTAGTGGCTCTTGGGGGAGGAGCAGTTTTATAGATGACAGCTGTAACATTAGTAGTGGCTCTTGGGGAAGGAGCAGTTTTATAGATAGCAGCTGTAACCCTAGGAGAGGCTCTTGACTGACATACTTTAGAAAAGTGACCTTTCTTACTGCAATGATTGCAGGTAGCATTACGAGCAGGACAAAATTTCCTATAGTGGAATGCACCTCCACAGAAGAAACACTTCTTCTTAGATTGCCAAGATGCCGCTAGGGTAGGGTTGTCACCAGCTAGGATAGAGTCATCATCAGTGAGGGCTTCCACCTGAGGTTTATTGGAGGAGTCACTAAAAGTGATAGCAACAGTCCGTGCACATGGTAAAAGATAGGCATCTGCATTTTTTTTGCTAAGTCCAGAGAATATGCCTGGTCATAGGCAGCTTGTAACTTGCGGGTTTTATTCTCCAACAGACGCTGGTATATGAAAGGAGATGCAATTCTGTTAATAAAAGAATCACGAATTAATTCCTCCTGGTACTGCTCAGCTGAGACAGCTTTCAGATTACAGTCTTTGCTGAGCCTGCGAAGCTTTTGAAGGAATTCGTCAAATGATACCAAGTTGTTGTCGAGTTGTGGCCAGTAAGTGCCGAGCAAAAATGTCATTTTCATTTGGGGCCTTAACATATAGTTGCTGCAGTATTTGGATAGCAGAGTCATAGTTTACACAGTCTTCAATATAGTCAAACACATGAGGAGATACATAATTGGCAAGCATTTGTAACTTATCAGGAACATTCTCACCACACGTCCCAAGGAAGTTGCTGAAGGTACGATACCAGTGTTTCCATACCTTAGCAATTGTAGGTGAATTCGGGTCCAGTTCAAGACGGGCGGGTCTGAGTAGTTTCTCCATGATGAATTGATTATTACGTCTGGTTCCCTTCTGCCGTTTGAGTCACAGCCATCTGTTCCCAAAATCACTCAGAGCGTGGAGCAAATTCCAGTTGATTAAATTGACGTAAGAAAACTACTAGGCACTTGGTCTAAGCGTTAAACAAAGCTTTAATCAACTGTTTTTCAACATGGAGATCTGGTTGTGTCTTTCACTAGTTCCTGTTAAAGAATGTCCTGAGCAAGCTGGGCCCAGGCCCAAATATTTATATTCTCCCTGGACAGTGCCACCAGCAGGCCGCCCAGTATTATTTCATAAGTCATTTCCACATGAATGACAAGATTCATGTCAGATGTTATATACACTGTATGGTAAAAGCTTAAAAGGAGTAGAAGAAAGAAAGACTTGCATTTATATAGCGCCTTTCAGGACCACCGGACGTCTCAAAGCACTTTACAGCCAATGAAGTACTTTTGGAGTGTAGTCACTGTTGTAATGTGGGAAACACGGCAGCCAATTTGCACATAGCAAGCTCCCACAAACAGCAATGTGATAATGACCAGATAATCTGTTTTTAGTAATGTTGGTTGAGGGATAAATATTGGCCAGGACACTGGGGATAACTCCCCTACTCTGCTTCAAAATAGTGCCATGGGATCTTTTACATCCACCTGAGAGAGCAGACGGGGCCTCGGTTTAACGACTCATCCGTAAGATGGCATCTGCGACAGTGCAGCACTCCCTCAGCACTGTACTCTACTGGATTGTCAGCCTAGCTTTATATGCTCAAGTCCCTAGAGTGGGAGGGCAAGTTGATAAAGCTGTAAAAAAAATGTATATGGGATCCTAGGTCTTACAAAAAGGAGCACATGTCAAGCTGGGTGTGACCCACCAGAAAAAATGAGATTAAGACGAATCTATAATAGTTTATCAGTGCAGCATTCTTGGCCCAATCATCTTCAGCTGCTTCATCAATGATCTTTCCTATGTCACAAAGTCAAGAGATGGGGTTGTTTGTTGATAAATCCACAGTGTCCAACTCCATTCACATGTCCTTCAATAATGAAGCAGCCCATGCCAGACTACAACAGGATCTGAACAATATCCAAACATGGGCTGACAAATGGCAAGTAGCATTGGCGCTACATAAGTACCAGGCAATAACTATCTCCAACACAAAAAAGACCGAAGTACCTCCCCTTGACCTTTCCATAGCATCACCATAATCAATATCCTGGGGGGGGTCACATCTGACCAGAATATTAACTGGACCAGCCATATCAACACTGTGGCTACAAGAGCAGGGCAGAGGCTGGGAGCTCTGTAGCAAGTATCTCACCTCCTGATCCTGAAGGCCTCTTCACCATCTCTAAGGCTCAAGTCAAGAGAGTGATGACGTACTCATTAGTTGCCAGGAAGGGTGTTGCTCCAACAATACTCAAGAGCCTCAACACCATCCAGGAAGAGCGGTTTGCTCGATCAGCGACCCTACTTCTGAACTCTATCCAGCCTCTCTACCATTGGAGCATTGTGGCTACAGTATATACTATCTAAAGAATGCACTGCAGCAGCTCACTAATATTACTTCGACAGCACCTCCCAACCTTGCAACCTCTACCAAGAAGGACAAAAGCAGTAACAACATGGGAACACCATCACCTCCAAAGTTCCCCTCCAAGCCTTGTCTTGGAAATATACTGTCATTCCTTCATCGTCACACGGTTAAAATCCTGGAATTCCCTACCTAACACCATCACCACAAGGACTGCAGCTGTTCACAGAGAAGGTCCACCATCATCTTCTCAAAGCAACTAGTGGTGGGCAATAAATGTGGCCGTGCCAGTGTCGCCCATATCCAAGAACAAATTTAAATAAGCTTTGGAAAGGAAGTTGACAAATATTCATAAAGGAAAAATTTAAAAGGTATGGGGAAAGGACAGGGAAATGGGACTAAGTGGGTAGCTCTTTAATAGAACCAGCATAGACACAATGGGCTGAATGGCCTCCTTCTGTGCTGTAAAATTCTATGGTGAGCAGTTATACAGAAGTGTATATATAGGTTACCCTACTTCACTAGCAATCCAGGGGCTGGACTTAGAACCCAGAGAAGGTGCGTTCAAATCCTACCATGGTAGTTTGAGAATTTGAATTTGAATTCAGCTTATAAAATCTGGAAACGTAAAGCTGATATCAGTAAAAATGACCATGAAGCTGTTGGATGATCATAAAAATCCATCTGGTTCACTAATGTCTTTTAGGGAAGGAAATCTGCCGTCCTTACTCCAGAAGAATAAGAGGGGATCTTATTGAAATATATAAGATTCTGAAGGGGCTTGAAAGGGTAGATACAGAGAGGATGTTTCCCTTCGTGGGGAATCTAGAACTAGGGGGCATAATTTCAGAATAAGGGGGCACTCTTTTAAATCGGAAATGAGGAATTTCTTCTCTCAGAGGGTCGTGAATCTTTGGAATTCTCTTCCCCAGAGAGCTGTGGAGGCTGGGTCATTGAATATATTTAAGGGGGAGATTGACAGATTTTTGAATGATGAGGGAGTCAAGGGTTATGGGGAATGGGCAGGGAAGTGGAGTTGAGGCCAAAATCAGATCAGCCATGATCTTATTGAATGGCGGAGCAGGCTCGAGGGGCCAAATGACCGACTCCTGCTGCTACGTCTTATGTTCTTATGTCCCACACCAATATGGGTGATTCTTAACTGCCCTCTAAATGGCAACGAGGGATGTGCAATAAATGCTGGCCTTGCCAGTGATGCCCACATCCTGCAAATGAATGAATCTATATATAAACCTCATTTATGGTTTCACAGTGTATTCAAATTGACAATCAGCACATCAGAATAAAGGACCACTGGTCTCCCATTTGTGAATCTTTCATCTGTAAATCAGAATAGATGCATAATCAGAATAAAGTTCAATGTGTAATCCGTGTTCTAATTCTATTAAATGAAGAGCCTCGGCCACTATATATGTTGTGGACTTCAACTGCCAAAACTAAGATGGAATTGTTTTTTTAAGTTTTCTAGGAATACAATTCAATTTCAATTCAATTTTATTTGTCATATATGCAGCAGACGTGTGTACTGCACAATGAAATGTTGATTTTTACGAGTCCTCCCAACATTGGAATAAATATGGCATAACAATGATAAAAATACTAATAGAAATACAGTAATAATAAATAAAACAACAGTAATAAATAATAATAAATTATTCATTCATGAGTCTCATGGCCTGGGGGTAGAAGCTGTTTCGAAACCTGCTGGCACGAAACCGTATGCTTCGGTATCTCTTACCAGACGGGAGCAGGGCGAAGAGGTTGTGGCTGGGGTGGCTGGCATCTTTAATGATTCTCAGGGCCTTCCCCCGGCACCTCTCGGGGTAGATATCCTGCACAGCAGGTAGTTTAATTCCTATAGTATGTTGTGCAGCTTTCACCACCATCTGTAGAGCCTTGCGGTCTATGGCGGTGCAGTTGCCATACCAGGTGGTGATGCAGCCGGACAGGATACTCTCGATGGTGCACCGGTAGAAGTTGGTGAGAATCTGGGGGGCCATTCCAAATTTCTTCAGTCTCCTGAGGAAGAACAGGCGTTGGCATGCCTTCTTGGTTACGACGTCGATGTGATGGGACCATGTTAAGTCCTTCGTAATGAATACACCCAGGAATTTGAAGTTGCTGACTCTCTCCACCTCAGCCCCTTTGATGTAGATTGGGGTGTGTCCCTCCCCCTGCCGCTTCCTGTAGTCCACGATCATCTCCTATATAACTGGTAGTCTAGGAAAGTTCTAGCTAAATGCTGCAAACGACAGTCTGTAAGACAATTTTTGTCACCTTGATGAAATAGCTGATTTGGGGAAAAAAGTGCAGGGTATTGTGCCCTCCTTTTATTTTGCTTTCACAGGCATTTGCAGGTCCAGTGATTTCCTGATGGGGGTGCTGCTGATCTATTTAAAAGCTCTGTGTTCAACATTGCAAGGACTTGCCAGTACTGTATCCCTGAATATTCGTATAGATGCAAATCCATGGCCCTGAAGTTCAGTGTGTGGTTTTCTTCATCCCCTCCCCCCACCCTCCAAAACTCCGGCAGGAGACCGGCAGATCCCTCCGGACAAATTCGTAAATTTGCCATTTGTAGCCATTCACATTGTTTCTCTGACGGTTCCTCCCATCTCTCCATCACCAAAGTTATGGAATACATCATTCCTGTGAAAATGTATGACCCATTTCATTTGCATTCCTCCGGCCTGCATTATACCCACACACTTCAGACAAACTGGTGTAGAGTATGTCACTATCTCAAAATCATAACGTACATTAACCTGGACAAAGAAAAAACTTCCACTTGTCTCGTGCCTTCTCATGTCTTCGGGATATTCCAAATTGCTTTCTAGTCAAAGATTTACTTTTGAGTATAGTCACTGTTGTTCTGAAGATAAATGCAACAGCCAAATTGCGCACAGCAAGGCCCCACAAACAGCAAAGGAATGAATGACCAGATAATCTGTTTTTAGTGGTGTTGGTTGAGGAAGCAATAGAAACATAGAAGATAGGAGCAGGAGTAGGCCATTCGGCCCCTCGAGCCTGCTCCGCCATTCAATGAGATCATGGCTGATCGTCCAAATTCAGTACCCTGTCCCTGCCTTCTCTCCATATCCCTTGATCCCTTTAGCCTTAAGAAATATATCCAACTCCTTCTTGAATATATTTCATGAATTGGCCTCTACTGCCTTCTTTGGTAGAGAATTCCACAGGTTCACCACTCTCTGGGTGAAGAAATTCCTCCTCATCTCTGTCTTAAATGGCTTACCCTTTATCCTTAGACTGTGACCCCTGGTTCTGGACAATGTTGGACAAGGCACCTGGGATACTCTCTGCTTTTCTGCTTATAGCGCCATGAAATCTTTTGCACCTACTTGAGTAGGCACCTTGGTTTAATGCATTGTCCAAATGATGGGACCCCCCAATGATGTAGCACTCCACTAGTGTCAGCCTAGAATACCTGTTGAAGTCTGTAGTGAGGCTTAAATCCACAACCTTTGACTCTGAGGTGAGAGTTGTTGTTGTTTCGTATGACAGGAAAAGCTTACAATGGGATGTCTAGGCTGGCTATCCATTCGATGGCCTCCTGCGATGCCGAGTGGGGAAATGAGGTGCCTCCCGCAGCAGATCTCAGTGGGCAGGTTGATGGGATGTGTCGCATGGTCTGGGACTCACGGCCACAGTCGCGCTTCGGGTCGTCTCTCATCTTCCACTTGTGGAGCAAGAGGCTGCATCGTCCACGCCCTGTGCGGATTCAGTTCAGCGCTGTCCACTGTCTTCGAGGGAGGTCGAAGCCAGGGACCTCTGCTGTTGGCTCAGTGATGAGGTGAGAGTATTAACAACTGAACCAAGCTGATGTGGCTCAACAGCAACTAAGTGTATTTTTAAAGCACTTTAACAACCCAAACAGCTTCACAGGGAATAAATTAACGTGGAACAGTAGAAGAGTTAGGAGAGGTGACTGAATGCATCGTTGAAAAGATGTTTTGTAGAATATTTTAAAGGCGAAGAGAAAAATAGCAAGGCAGAGGGGTTGAACGAGGGGGTTCCAGAGATTATGGGGGGGGTTTTAACTCAGGTGCGGGATGGTGTCGTGTTATCCGAATTTCACACAAATCTAAATGGATGTGGGAGATTGATGCAATTTTAACTGAATTGGCCAATTGATTTCCAACGTGTGGGAAGCCTTTACAAATGGGCTTTTCATGACTGAAAGTCCCCTCTGATGACGTCATCATTGCTGCTGCATTTAAGGTCCACAGCAAGCCTTGCTTCTGCAGGCTTCCAAGCTTCTTGACTGTGCAGTGTGAGGAAGCTGCAGCAAATATAACAAGCGGGAGTGCAAGATCAGCTCCTCGCTTTGACGAGGTGGCACTGCAGGCATTAGTGGATGGGGCTAGGGCCAACAGGGAGGTGCTCTTCCCTTCATCAGGGAGGAAGAGGCCTCCCACTCAGACCAAGGCAGTGTGGATACAGGTGGCTGAGGAGGTCAACTCCTTGGGAGTCACCTGCAGAACCTGGATACAGTGCAGGATCTGATCCCCATTGCCTTTCCTCACCAGGCTTTAGCAATCTCTTCCTCCACATCCCACTTGATACTGACATCCATGCACCCTTACCCATTCCCTCTCTCTCTATGGTCACATTCACCTAACTATTCAGCTATGCAGCCCTCACATTCCCTATCACTGTGATGCTATGAAAACAACTGACAACACACAGGGAGGGCCCTTGGTCTTGCCACCTCACTCCATCTTTGTCTCCTTCTAAGCATCTATGCTATGGATTCTCTACACTCATTCCTTCATTCTCACTCAAACTCCACTTGTCTCCCTCATTGCAGGAAAAGAGAGCTCACAACAAAAGAGAGCGAGCCAGGACAGGAGGAGAGACAGCCTCAATAGCCCACCTGACCCCCTGGGAGGAGGCCTTCCTGGAAATTATGGGAATAGAGGATGATTCGTGCATGGGGGACGGACAGACGGGCGTAACACAGCAAGCTGGTGACAGAAAAGTTTCCCATCTCTTTGACATTGCATGAGTCGCTGATAATGATTGTGAAGCTGTAACAGATGGACTTATGAGCATCTGCAAAAAGCTATGTGCATGTAGCTTTTGCATCACATTTCTGACTCTTTCCTTTACTCCCCCACAGAACCATCACAAGCATCCGTCCTCCCTAGCCAGGAAGAAGAGGCTGAGCAGCCAGACTCCTCAGAGGAAGCTGCAACCTCTGAGGGCGCAGCGTCAGCAGAATTCAGCGCATCCAGCACCAGCGCAGACACTCACACCTCGGTGGGACTTTCAGGACATAGAGTAGTGTTGTCACCTGATGTATCACAGCTCACAAGTGAGCATCAGCAGATTGTGGAGACAGGGACAGCAGTGGAGAGTCCTAGTCGGAGGGCGCAGGACTCTGCCAGCTCGGCTCTGGGTCCATCCATAGGATCAAAGGTGATGGAACTCCAGGCACAAATGCAGGAGCCTCTGGCAGGTTTTGTCTCTAGGGTCGCTGCGAGTGTGGAGCGAATGGAGGAGTCCATAGCGAACATGAGCAGAGCCTTTGTGGAGCCATTGGCGCACGAAAGCTTCACCACGGAAAGGATGGCAACCTCCGTGGAAAGGATGGCTACGGTAGAGGAGAGGATGGCTATGGTCATGGAGGAGCTTAGTTGCCAGGGTATGGAAAACATGGTCATTGTTCAGAATAGAATGATATCTCTTGAGGAGCGATGGACATCTATTGAACAGAGAAACCAGACCTTCATGGAAGTCCTTCTGAGTAGGACTGCCATTGCAGATACGGGTCCCCATGGCCC